>NW_028152594.1:0-28949 GCF_951799395.1 Argentina silus | reverse complement strand
CAGCATCCGGAGGGAATATGCCAGGGTCTGATTCCCTCTCATCAGCAATGCCCACAATTCAGCAACCTGAACCAATGTACTCACTAATCTGTGCCACCATAGCCACTGTACTCTCTCTCTCTCTCTCTCTCCCCCTCTCTCTCTCTCTCTCTCTCTCTCTCTCTTCCCTCTCCTCTCCCTCTCTCTCTCTCTGCGTGGGGGAGTGAGAGGCCTTTTGTCTCAGTAACGCCTGGTGAGTTTCCGAAGCCAAACCCTGTTAAAGCAGCGCTGCGTTCCCCTTCTCCCACCCCCCCCCCCCCCGAGTTGTAGCCTTCAGCCAAAACGCAATTATTTACCACAGAGAATGTTCAACCACGCTGACAAAGAAATTAACAAAATCTCCTTCATTTTGTGGTCGGCTGTGAGGATGTACACGGCTTCTGTGGGCACGTCCTCCCACTGCTGCCCTAAGCTGACTATATGGAGTGGGCGGACGTGTCTCTCACTCACCTGAATGGGAGAGAGACAGGCCTTGCTGGAATCCACGTCAGACCTGTTTTGATCCCCAAACCCTCACTGAGAGTCCTCAGGCTGTGTACCGCACGGCGCAGGGTGACAGGGTTTGAGGAGCAGCTGATATCTTGTTGCTCAATGATATCAGCTCCACATGCCGGCAGTCCCTGACTCACTTGATTTTGGTTTGTGCACGTTGAAATACACGCCCGTAGACAAAACGCCTATCATACCTAAACATGGGTTTAACCATAATGATTATAGGGTGCAGACACCCTAGGCTTCAGGCCTACAGGGTATGAAATCAAAGGACTAAAATGACTATGCAGGCCTCTGCACCGAACAAGCCACAACGTATGTTTTACTGTAAAATTCAGAGCCACATGGTGGGCAAACATTGTAGTCATAAAAGAATGAACAGAGACCGCCCGTGGGCAAACATAATTCTGGCTTGCATGTGATTATTATTTGGAAGGGAAAAGGGAAGGAAAACAAATGGTTGGTTTGAAAATATATTTCCTTTCAGTCAGTAAAGAAGGATTGATGTGTTACAGAGAGAGAGAGAGAGAGAGCGAGGGAGAAAGAGATAGAGGAAGAGAGATAGACAGAGAGAGAGAGAGAGAGAGAGACAGAGAGAGAGAGAGAAAGAGAGACAGAAAGAGAGAGAGAGAGAGAGATAGACAGAGAGAGAGAGAGAGAGAGACAGAGAGAGAGAGAGAGACAGAGAGAGAGAGACAGAGAGAGAGAGAGAGAGAGAGAGACAGAGAGAGAGAGAGAGAGAGAGAGAGCACAAGCAAAAGAGACAGGAAAGGCGTGAAATGCGACTGTTGCCCTAAACATTATTCCTCTCCATCAAATCTAATTTGATCCATTACAAGGCATGAATGCAGGGACGGGGGAAACACAATTTTCGAGTGTCTCATGCTTTATTCTCCCCTTCATGGTGTGATCAGAAATAAATGTCACCGTCTTCAAGAGCTCCTCCATTCAACTCTGTTTATTGCTTTGCCAGGCAGGGTTTTAGTACAGGGGCTAACACAACAGCTTAGTACAGTTGCTGCGCTGGGTTGCATCAAATGTCTAAATGGGTTTTACTTAAGCTTGGGAAATGAAGGCAACTTCTTGACAGAAATGTCGTAGGGAGAAATTCACTCCAGATGCTTTATACAAGCGGGCACTGATCCTCATGCCAATCAACCCAGTGGTAAGGTCAGAAAAGACCTGGGGAAATTGTGACATTTAAGTCCATTACCTTCAATCAAGCTGGAGAGTGAATAGAAAACCAGACTGTGATTGGACTCTGTTAAAGCACCCTTGTACATGTCTGAAGACCACTTAGTGTGTGTGTGTGTGTGTGTGTGTGTGTGTGTGTGTGTGTGTGTGTGTGTGTGTGTGTCTGTGTCTGTGTCTGTGTCTGTTTGTGTGTGTATCTGTGTCTGTGCATGCATGCACGCATATGTCTGTGTCTATATCAGCTGTTTTGGGCTCTGTGCGTAGACGGACGCACTGAAATAGGAGCCTACGCCATCAGGACCGGTCACAGGGTTCTTCTCAGGGAGCCGGGAGCTGAGTCCAGGTAGAGGTCACTCTCCTCCGCGCTGTGTAGGAAGGTACAGACTGCTCCTCTGCTTCTCCAGCCCTGCCCTCACTGTCTGGCACAATAAAGAGACAGAGAGAGAGAGAGAGAGAGAGACAGAGAGAGAGAGACAGAGAGAGATAGACAGAGAGAGAGAGACAGAGAGAGAGAGAGACAGACAGACAGACAGACAGACATACTGCGATCGCTGTGCTCTCTGAAGTTGACCAATCTATTATGCACACAGATTGAGAGGAAGAGAGAGCGAGAAGGGGAGGGAGAGAGAGAGTGAGGGAGGGAGGGAGAGAAGGAGAGAGGGAGAGAGGGAGTGAGGGAGGGAGGGAGAGAAGGAGAGAGGGAGAGAGGGAGTGAGGGAGGGAGGGAGAGAAGGAGAGAGGGAGAGAGGGAGTGAGGGAGGGAGGGAGAGAAGGAGAGAGGGAGAGAGGGAGAGAGAGAGTGAGGGAGAGAAGGAGAGAGGGAGAGCGCATATATACACACAGACATGCCTAAAAAGCCTGATCATCTATAATGCATGGCCGGCTCTACACAATAAACCCAGTGCTTCCCCTTTCTCTCTCTCTTTCTTCCTCTCTTTCTTCCTCGTTCCCTCGTTCAGGGGAAGACCCAAGGCCTGCTCTGGGCTCCTGGCCTCAGACTCTGTAATGACCCACTGGCAGAGACGAGACGAGGGGGAGAGATCAGACAGGTCAGCTGCTGTGTTCCTGTCTGGTTATTTGCAATACCCCTCATCACAATTGAGACTGAGTCAGAGCGGGCCACACACTAATGTGAGAATTCCTCTACTATACTTGATGTGCTGTTATGTGTATTAATCTAGTCAAGGGAACAAAGGCCAATGCATATACAGTATACAGACAGACAGACAGACAGACAGACAGACAGACAGACAGACACACACACAGAATACTGAATCTAGACTTGGGTTGTAATATGTAGTCTGTATTGAGGACACATCGGGAACACAAAGCAAACATTCTTTGTGTATAGATTCCATACTCCTGAAATGAGAAGGATCGTCGAATGATTCACGTTATTGTTGAATACCTCATTCTTATTTTTAGTGGACGGTTATCAGCACATTGAGTGTTGTAATGGGTGAGTCACAGTGATGATGAGTCTATTCAGGACCAATGACAAGCACTGGCACTTGTATACATGAATAAAAGATGGAACCCCACTCTGCAAGTACATGCTTTTCTTTCCCTCTTGTTTCTAGAAGGGAGCCTCTGTGTGTGTGTGTGTGTGTGTGTGTGTGTGTGTGTGTGTGTGTGTGTGTGTGTGTGTGTGTGTGTGTGTGTGTGTGTCTTGTGTGTGTGTGTGTGTGTGTGTGTGTGTCTGCGTGCACTGTGTGTGTGTGTGTGTGTGTGTGTCTGTCTGTGTGTGTGTGTATGTCTGCATGCGTGAGTGTGTGTGTGTGTGTGTGTGTGCCTGCATGTGTCAGAGGGGGTCCATTAAATACAGAGGAACATTTAGGTCAGGGCGTAGAGGACGCCAGTCATGTTACCGTGGGTTTGTCCAGCTAACACTGGCTGCAGCACAGACATGTCTTCAGCCAAACGGCCTAAGCTGGATTTCAAAAATAGATAATGAATGACCTGCTTCTGCTGGAGAGTCAGCATCACGGCCTGAGCCACAGCCTCCGTCACACATTCTGAGAGTCAATGGATGTTTCAGGTATGTCTGTCTGTCTGTCTGTCTGTGTCTGTCTGTCTGTCAGTCTGTGTGTCTGTCTGCGTGTCTGTCTGTCTGTCTTGTCTGTGTGTCTGTCAGTCTGTGTGTCTGTCTATCTGTCAAGGAGACCCACAGAAGAAACATACACCTGTCTTCATGATTCCCCCCCGAGCATTTTAGTTAGAATATGACAGTGTCAACTCAAAGTGACACTGTGTGTGTGTGTGTGTGTGTGTGTGTGTGAGTGTGTGTACGCTTGCAGGCACACACATCCATGTGTTCTGCATTTGGCTAAAACACTTGTCAGCTATTTTCTACAGGGCTGAAATTGTTTCCTAATAGTAGGGTTTATGGGGCCAATTTCTGAAGGCCGCATTTGGATGTTTCCATTTTCAACTTATCATTAGGATTTACCCTCTGCATTTACTATCTCACAGCAGAGCATGTGTTTCAACATCACTTTCCAGCACGACCACATGACATGAGACTGCAGTTAAAAGTTGGGGGAGGGGGAGGGGGAGGAGGAGAGAAAACTGCTAGAAGTCAGTCTCAGTCCTTCTACTGTTTGACTCAGTAGAGCCGCACCACAGACACCAGGCCCACGGCAGTGAATCTCCTCAGAAACATGCTCTCACAGTCACTGTGACAAGAAAATGATCTGTTCACTAATATACCCCTCATACTTAAATTAGCTCCGTGTCTGAATTGTTTGATAAAGGGGACCTAGAAGGTCCATAGATGGTGATCTCTGTGTCAAGACATTCATTTGTGCCAGAACAGGTCACACAGGACTTATAATTAGGGATAAAGCACTGTGGTGGTGCCCGGCTCGCTGCAGCTCCCTGCCATCAACTTACAAGGAGAATAATTAGGCCACTCTAATAATCCTGGTCCCTCCAAACGCCTGCAGCTGACTTCATTAGGAATGGAAGAGAGGGGTCAAATGTGCAGAAAACCATTACACTGAAACAATATGGAGTATCCTTCCTCCTCTTCCCCTGTCACAAGCTGTTTCACCAAAACAATAGGAGGCACAGACCACAGTCACAGGGAAGTCATCACATCAATCACAAGGGAAGCGGACACCTCATGAATGTACCTTTTTTATTGGACTTATATAGAAATACTTAAAAAAACATGAAGTAGCACCATTACTTAAGTTTTACTTTATCATGTAGAACTTTAAATGTCAGAAAAATAAAACTCTTGATACATTTTCAAATCTTGTCTCAGCAAATATAATATTAGTATTTGACCATGAGGTTAAAGGCCCTTTATCATAAAATAAAATATACTTTGTTCTTAAACTTTGCTCAATAAAGTACATTTACGCTCAAGTAACTTCACCTACATATACACAAACAAGTGGTAAACAAATGTATTAAAATAGAATTACTAAAACTATAGTGGTACAACAGAAGCCTGCAATTCCCACTGGAATCTAATTCATACAAATTTTAGAAAGCATAAACGGTTCCTTTTTGTTCGACTTACTAAGTTTTATACATTTCAACGTTTCGTAATAATATAGAATAAAATATGCTTTATATTACTGAATAAAAAATATGCTGGGTGAAGCGGATTTAAAAGACATTTTTTGCTGAACCTATAAAAACTCCATCCCATCAGAATACTGTCAAATGTAACACATGTTGTGGTTTGGTATTTCCACAGTCATGTGGTAGTAAAATAATACAGTGATCATTGCCAGAGGGCCGTACTAAAAAATAAACGATATTTTAACCCAGCTACAAAAAGTTCACTGAACTTAAATTAAAATATTTGTAAACATCTTTGCAATACGAAATATAATCTTTCAAGTCAAAAAAGAATAAAATACTTCAATCTGTATTAATGTAATTAAGATTTAAAACTTTCAACTTGTGGAATTTTTACTCTATACATATATATGTAGGATATGTTGTTGTCCTCCCTAGCGTGGTGTCTGAACTCAAGCTGCAGTATCTTCACCTCCAAGTCATTACTTCTGTCAGGACAAACACCCTCCGAATTCCTTAACCATTTCCTCCCCGTCAGTACATTCGATTAGTGAAAAATGGAATGCTTGTCCTACGAACAGTCTACGAATTGACCCAAGTACCTCAGTCAAGACCTCTCTGCCTCTCGTTACTTCATAAATATAGTGTACAGTTAACTAGAACTATTGATTATGCTGTAATATTTAAAACATGCATTTAGATGTTGAAAATATTTTTCCCAAAGCTACAGTACATTATAAACAATTACGACGGAGCCCTGAAGGGGTTTCTGTCCCTTTTTTGGATACTGCAGCCACACATACATACATACATACACACACGTATATTTATATACACATCCCCATTTACCATGGTAGGATCCTGTTAAAGCAGTAAAAGAGTCTGTTGTTGTTGTTGTTGTTGTTGTTGTTGTTGTTGTTGTTGTTGTTGTTGTTGTTGTTGTTGTTGTTGTTGTTGTTGTTGTTGTTGTTGTTGTTGTAGCCAGACATGGTTATCATGGTTAACATTATAATCAAGAGAGACAGTGTCTTATGAAAATATACGTATAGCCTGAGTGACACTGGAGTGGCAGACGGGGCATTTGGGCTCGCTCCTCTCACAGATGCGGTTGGCGCACTCCATACAGAACAGGTTGTGTCCGCAGGGGACCAGCGCGGCGATGACCTCGCTCTCGAAACACACGGAGCAGTCGCGGCTGCCCTTCCGGCTGGTGCCGGAGGAGGTGGAGGAGGAGGAGGAGGAGGAGGAGGCAGAGGAGTCGCAGGGAACCCCGGGGAGGTGAGGGCCAGGCAGGGAGGCCATGGCGTTGGACAGCCCCTGGTTGGAGGTGTAGCTGGGGAAGCTGAGGGAGCCACCGCCCGGGTCGCTGCGGACCCTCCGGGCCAGAGGGTGCTCGGTGGGGCCATTGGCATGGTTGTGGAGGGGGGGGGACAGTCTGGGCTGGGGGGTGCCACCGTTGGCCCTCCTTTGGCTGGCCACCATCCCGTTGGCGTTAGAGGACGCGTTGGCAGGGTAGATGGCTGAGGAGGAGGAGGGGGAGCTGCCCCCATTGGATGAGGGGGTCATGCCTCTCTCGTACTGGGACCAGAGGAGCCCGGGCGGGGCCGGCGTGGGGTCGAACCCGGGTGAGGAGTCGAAGGCCATGTCAGTGCAGTCGGGCGAGATGCCCCCGTCGTTGCCGTAGACGAACCCGTTGCCGTTGGTGTTGACGTTGATGTTGACATTGTTGTTGTTGTTGTTGTTGTTGTTGCCGTTGTTGTTGGTGGTGGTGGTGTAGCTGAGGGCGGGGCTGGGGGGGCTGTAGTCGGCCATGCGGGAGCTGCTGTTGTTGCCGAAGTAGGAGTCTGTGGAGGCGCTGCCCAGGGAGGAGGACGAGTCGTTGCGGTAGTTGGAGAAGGGTTTGCGTCCTGACGTCGGGGTGACGCTGGAGCTGGGCTTGGACCACAGGGTGGCGTGTCCGTGGATGTCGAACCCTACGTCTGTCCCGTTGGCATGGAAATCGTTCTCGTCTGTGAGCTCGATGATCCCTCCGGTCCTCATGGCGATGTGGGCCTCGATCTCCTCCCGGGCGCGGTCCACGTTCTCCGGCATCCCCGTCACCTCGAACACCGGCTCCTTGTCCCGGCTCGGCGTCACGATGTAGGTGTGAGTCTGCTGCTGGATCCGCTTGATGGTGGCCCCCTTGGGCCCGACGACCAGCCCTACCACCCGGTAGGGAACCCGGACCTGGATGGTGGTCTGGCCAGGCAGGTTGGGGGGTCCGGGGGCTGGGGTGCCAGCAGTCCCACCGTTCAGGGTGGTGTTCTTGTTCCTGGAGGCTCGGATCATGGAGAAGTGCTCTGCTGCAGAGATGATCTCCCTCCTGGCCATGGCCACATCCTCCCTCCTGCCGGTCACCACGAACACCGGCTCCTCACCACGGACAGGAGTCTTTATGTAGGTGTTGGTCTTGGCGCGCAGGGCTTTAATCTTACAACCTGTGTTTAGAAAGGAAAGGTGACTGTGAGTAGAAGTTGGAATTTGGTCCCAAAAAAAAAAAAAAAAGATACTAGGTTGGAAATGTGGCTTGTATGCTACTTGAAACAGCTGGGTGTGTGTTTTTTAGGTTTTTTTCTCCCAACAGCAGGAAAAAAAACAATTCCTCCCCTTCTATGCATGATAAATTCAAACCACATGCTCGACTACCGGGTTCAGGTCAAAAATAGCACAAGAAACAAACAAAAAAAAACATGCAGAATCCATGATTTCCCCAGTGCGCACAAGCAACATATGATTACTTAAAACGTCCCTAAAATAACTACTACTGTCATGCTATATTTCATTTCGCGAGGTTTCACGATCCACCATAAGACTACTTTAACGATTTTCTGACATTAACGCATAAAAGTTATATTCTCCAACGCCCTCCGGCGCGCACTGTTTCATCATAAAAACGGGAACAGTTGAGGAATCAGCCCAGTAGGAGCGAAACCGTTGGCGTTGTGGGCAGAGGCAGAGTCGTAAGTGGGACAGCGATGTAACACGACAAAAGGAGTGGAGCCCTGGTTGGTTTTGCACTACTAGCCTGTCAGAGCGACACGGTAGCCCAACCAGTTATATACAGACTGTATATATATATATATATATATATAGACTTCTAGCCTTGACTATTCCTCAGCTTGTCTTTGTTTTGTCGTGGACGACAGCTGGAATATTGCAGGGAGGGGAAAACCAGGATTCCGCATATGTCACCACAAACTAACGCCCCAGCCTACAGCTGTGCAACACTAACCCGTCTGGCCAGGGAACGGACATAACGGCAACGTTGTGGCAGCAACAAAGAGTGAAAGAAAAAAAAATAAACAAGTACGTACCTTGTCTGCCAACGATCTCCGCTACATGCTCCGAACTGGGAACTGGGACACATTCGGTCATGTTGACGCTCTTTTTCCTGGGCTCGTTGTCATACAGGGAGTTCTCGTCGTTGTCCAAGCCGAGCAGGGAGAGCTGGTCCAGGGCTATCTGCAGGGCTCTTTGGTCATCCAGGGCATCTCCCTGGTTGCTCCCGTTCCGCTCCATGTCGGCGAACAGCGAGCTAGGCATCTTTGCGATTTAGCAGTATGTGGATCAGGACGATCAGACAATGGGGAAAAAAAACACGGAAGGAGGGCAGGAGTGATGAGGGAGAAAGGGGGCACCGGACCGGTTTCAAGTCACTGGCGCAGATCAATGCCTTTTCTTGCTCTCTCCTTTCGCAGTTAAAAAATCAGTGCAAGCAATCCGCCCTTCCCGAAAGGGATCTCTTGAGGCCGACTCCAGAAATGTTAGGACGGAACAGGATGCGTATTCCAGAGTTGTGTGTTGCTGGAATGCCGGCGGTGGCAATATTCCTTCAAAGGGCCCCTCCCCGGCTCGGCTCACTCAGCTCTTTTCTGTTTTCTGTCTGACTTACTGCAAAGCCAGACAACACTACTGGGGGATATGTGCGAATGACGTCACCGTCAGGGCAGGGACGGTGCGGTGCTGCTCAAAAATTTGCATAGCCGAAAGCCGATTGGACAGACAGCGCGGAATGGGAGGTCACCAAAGCGACTCAGTCCTTGAGATACACTCCCTTCTTTGTTGTCTCCCCCAAATCAAAACGCAGTCAGTCCCTTAGATAAGAAAATTAATTTAATAAATTAGTTTCTTCTTGCTTCCACATGATAACTTGTGGAGCCTTGTTGTTTACCATGTGGGCTCTATTTCTGAGCGCATGTGACTTTTCTTTTTTTTCTTTCTACCATGTAAATAATGAGGTCATTCGTAGTTATCGTGTCACTCATATGTGGATGTTTGTGTCACACAGCCAATGCGTTAAGGCTACATTGATGATATATAAAATAAAATGTATTTTACGGTCTGTAGGCCTATGCCTAATTTCTTCCTTTTGAAATGTACACGTACACCAGCCAGAGTGCGTGCGTAAAAATGAGATCTAAAACCCATGTGATTGTCAATATGATAAATAAAATGGAAGAAAACAATATTTAAACCGCTTTTAGATTTCAGTGTTTACAATAGTTCTAAAGGACAGTAGGCTAAGTATAGACGTTTTGTCATATTTCTCATTTAATATCAAATTACCCTTATGCAGGGCAAGTCCAGACATGTGGTCTTTGTTTAGTTCCTCTGCTCTTTTTCAGCGCTCTCTCTCTCCCTCCCTCCCTCTCTCCCTCTCTGAATGTCGGCCAGATAAAGTCACGTATTGCGCGTAGGCATAAATGACATAATGTACATCTTATTATATCACTTCCAAATAGTCGGGAAATAACAGTAGCCTTAAGGCCGATGTGTTCCCATTATCACCTCTGAGTGACACATCGTGACAGGCA
Source organism: Argentina silus (assembly GCF_951799395.1). Lineage (NCBI taxonomy): Eukaryota > Metazoa > Chordata > Actinopteri > Argentiniformes > Argentinidae > Argentina > Argentina silus. The sequence continues at coordinate 18,837 of NW_028152594.1, read as the reverse complement.
TTTGCCAAATGACATCAGTGAGTCTCTGCTCCGGACAGCTAGCAGGTAATTGTCGAGTTCAAACACCACTCATTTCCTCGGATGTTTAACACCATTTAACAACAATGACAGCTGCTAAGATTTCTCCACGTAACCTATCAAAGCTGCCGCAGCTACTGTGTAACGTCGGCTATGTGAGAAACAAAATACTGAACGGTAGTGAGTAATGAAGAATCGGCTCAATGTAGAAACATATGATAGTGTGAATCCATATTTTAGAAGCATTGGACTATATCAAGCTCAATATGAAGCAATCTTGAATGAAGTAGGATTTTTATTCAAGTGCGTCGATCCAAAAGCGCGAACTTACATATTATCTCAAATATGTATATTTTTTACGGATAAACCAACTTTGCCTAATCCACACGAAACAAGCTTCCATAAAGGTTCTTTATCATCCAACAATGCAATCTTATTGACAATAGCCAGTGGCAGTTTGCATATTTCAGTTTAGTGCGGGGTATTATGTAAACGTTAAGAACATGGGGGGGGGGGGGGGGGGGATAGGGCGCTCCACATGCCCGGCCTAACGTGGCCTTTGTGGCCAGGGAAGGACCCGGCGGGGAGGGGGAGGGGGGAGCTGCTTCTCCCAACACAAAGGAAATTTCCAAACGTTTCAAAGCCATTGAGACGAGAAGCACTTGCTTTGTCACCTCACTCCTGGTGCACAATAGCTATGCTAATATCAACCGCTCCGAACCTGAGAACGAATCAGCCCCCCCCCCCTTTATTTTACCATACTGACATCGTATTGTATTTGGTCTAAAAGCTTGAACCATTAAAACATCTGGAAATCTCATTCGAAGAGCAGTGCATGATATCTCTCATTACAACACCTGGGAACCACAGTCCATTCACACGATCAGGCACGGAACAGAAAACCGAATGAAATGTTAATTATGTGCAGATTTTTCCAGAATACAATCTGAGTTGATTTGCTCACTCTTCTCCCCATATCCATTATCTGTTGAACTGGTTTCCCTAGTCTATAGTACAGACTGTCCTCTTAGTCTATAGTACAGACTGTCCTCTTAGTCTATAGTACAGACTGTCCTCTTAGTCTGTAGTACAGACTGTACTCTTAGTCTATAGCACAGACTGTACTCTTAGTCTATAGTACAGACTGTACTCTTAGTCTATAGTACAGACTGTCCTCTTAGTCTATAGTACAGACTGTCCTCTTAGTCTATAGTACATACTGTCCTCTTAGTGTATAGTACAGACTGTCCTCTTAGTGTATAGTACAGACTGTACTCTTAGTCTATAGTACAGACTGTACTCTTAGTCTATAGTACAGACTGTACTCTTAGTCTATAGTACAGACTGTACTCTTAGTCTATAGTTTATAGTACATACAGTCCTCTTAGTCTATAGTACAGACTGTACTCTCAGTCTTGTTGTACACTACAGGAATTAAACCATCAAAAATAAACTCCCTTACTTCCCATGGATGCTTCACACCACAACAAAGACGACTGGATTTCCATGACTTACAAACTGCCCAGCTGATGCCTGCTTGTTGTGTCGAACCCTTCATCCCGTAGTCCAAACCCCATGAATAAACTGCATTGATGATTGTGATACACAATACACAGATTGTCTGTGTGGCTACTGTGTGTTTACTGGTAGGATTGGGTGTATGCAGGTGGATAGGGTATTGTGTTGTCATGTATCTGTCCACAGTCATCTAATTCACACCACCTTGCTTGGTCATATTCCTGCTTGTGTGGGATGATTAACGTGTTTTGGCTCCTGACTATTCTGGTGTGTATACCTGATATTTGCTGTCTGTCATAACAAGTGTCTTAGCAGTGATGATTACCCAATCACCTTTTAATGAGACGCAGAAAGGCTTAGCCCAGTCTGACCCAGACCTGTCTGTATAAGAGAGGCCAGGGCTTTCGACTTACTGTCTACTACTGCAGTGTGACACACACACACACACACGCACGCACACACACACACACACACACACACACACACACACACACACACACACGCACACACACACACACGCACACACACACACACACACACACACACACACACACACACACACACACACACACACAGAAAGAGAGAGAGAGAGAGAGAGAGAGAACAGCCACCAGAGAGGCAGCTGCTTTGCCCTCACTGTATGTGTGCGGAGGGAGGGAGGGAGGGAGGGAGGGAGGGAGGGAGGGAGGGAGCGATAGAGAGAGGGAGGGAGGGAGGGAGCGATAGAGAGAGGAGGATAGACGGGGCTTAAGCTTTGTGACACAGCAGCATCTTATGGGCCACGCACACATCAGGTCAGAGAGAAACACGACGTCACAGTAAACACCAGGTCACAGGACAGTCACACACAGACTCCCTGACCTCACCCTCACCAACCACAGCACGGTGCCCTGCGCTTCATTCAGACACATTCATTTGCACACATATCAACATGCCCCTGTTTTTGGCGTGCTCACCACAGAGCCATGACCACCAGTGCAGATATGACGCAGTCTAGCCGAGGTACTTTGCCTGTCACACGGCAGACAACCAAACAAGGCAGTTTTGCTCATGTAACATAATTGAATATGTTTTTATGACTGCGCATTACTGTAGGTTATTGCAGTAGTAAAATGTGTATACAGCAGGTAGTGTGTCTTGGTTTACGACTAGAATGTCACCATAACATGACTTAAGACAGACTATAAGATATACCGGGTTGGTTGTTTTTGTTACGTGTGCGTGTGTGTGTGTGTGTGTGTGTGTGTGCATGTGTGGTTGTGTGTGCGTGCGTGTGTGTGTGTGCATGCGTGTGTGTGCGTGCGTGCGTGCATGCGTGCCTCAGACAACATAACCTGCTTTCAAGGTTACACAAAGGAAAAAAGGACACCATGTGGACAAAGCCATCGCTTATGTTCCACAAAACAAAAATGATCCCTAACAAATCTCACCGTTTGCGTCTCATCCCGCTTGACAAGGTAAAATGCTCTTTTGTCTCAGCAAGGTTTTGTTTTTAATAGGGAACTGCAACATGTGATCAGTACCATACACAGCAACCGCTTACTATAATAGAGCCCTGTCCAGACAAGGGAGTCGGGCCGGAGAAGCAGGGCGTGGTGAATGTTACATCAAATGATGTAATTAGCTTCCTGGCATGGTTGAATAGATTTGGACAGTTCCCTCATCAATATTTATGTAGGCCTATTCACTGATTTTGTTTATTATTGTTGTTCATCTCCAGTATTCAAATTGAGGGCTGTATGTCCCTCAGTGGCGAGGCTGTTAGGGAGGAAGCGGGCTGTGAGAGGAGCAGCAGAGGCGTATGCAGGGTAGAGGGTAGTGCTGTATTTGCAGGTAGATGCAGTGGTCTTGCCTCTCCCTCCCTGTATGCCTGCCTTCCTCTCTATCTCTCTCTATCTCTCTCTCTCTCTCCTACCCTCCCTCCCGGTTTCTCTCCCTCCCCCTGCTCCTCTGCCTGTCTCTCTCCCACCCTCCCTGCATCTATTTCCTCCCTCCTTCCCTGCCGCTGTCCCTCTCTCCCTGCTAGGCTGCCTCTCTTTCCCATCTCTATCTTCCTCCCACCTACCCTTCTTCTCTCCCCCCCCTTCCTCCCTCCCTCCCTTCCTCCCTTCCTCCCTTCCTCCCTCCCTCCCTCCCTGCCTATGCGCTCTGACACACTGAACTGAAGTGGCACTGATTCCCTGGTCTGTGATTGGCTGACTGCCAGACGCTCGGAGAGCCATGCAGCACAGCGGCAGGACAGCTGGAGTGGCTGCCCCACAATGCACCACAACACCTCCTCCGCCACTCCCTTCTCTCTCTTCCTTTGCTCACTCAATCCATTCTCTCTCTCTCTCTCTCTCTCCCCCCCTCTCTCTCTCTCCCCCTCTCTCTCTCTCTCCCCCCCCCCCTCTCTCTCTCCCCCTCTCTCTCTCTCTCTCTCTCTCTCTCTCTAAATCCATAGTCTGTAACACACCACCCCTCGCTCCTCCCCTCCCCCTCCTCCTCCTCCTCCTCTACCCCCTCCTCCTTCTCTCTCAATCTATGAGCTCGGCCCTTCCTGGCTTCTCCTCTCCTCCGGTAGAAATCCCCTTTCTTAAAGCGGCTGCTCTCCCAGACGAGCGGCGCTGAGCTCACTCAGAGGGCAGTCCGGCCCAGGGAAACCCCCTCCCTGTCCCCTCCGCTGCTGAATGAATAAACAAGGACAGGGTATGAGACACGTGGTGACAGATATGGCATCGGGAGGAAGAACGGGGGGGAAAAAAACATTCCCTTATTCCTGGCTCAGCAGTATTCACTGGTGGCGGTTACGAGCGAGGCTGTGAGCAAGGGAGAGCAACTGTAGAAAAATAAATACATAAATGAACATTTAAAAAGAGAAACAAATTCGAACGGTTAGGGGAAGTTCCTTTTTCAGAGTAGTCATGTTATGATCTAGAATATTCCTTCATCCTCACTCTCCTCTCCTCTCCTCTCCTCTCCTCTTCCTCTCCTCTTCCTCTCCTCTCCTCTCCTCTCCTCTCCTCTCCAGGCATTTCTATATAAACATGAGGTCATCCTCCACCCCCCCACCCTCCTCAGCCCTCCTCAGCCCCCCTCAGCCCAGCGGGGGAGGCAGGGAGGGGCCGGGGATGGATGGATGGCCAGAGAGATGGCCAGTGATGTGTTGATGGGTGCATCACAGACAGGAAGACGGCAGATCTGATGACTCTGACTGATATGTCCACTGGCTGTAATCCTGATCCAAGCGATCAGATCAGTGGAGTGGAGTTGTAGGATAATAGCTGCACTGCAAGCTATGGTAGTGCAAGGTACTGTATCTAACCGCAGGTCTGGACCTTTATGGCAGAGGTGAAAGTGTTCATGTCCTGTGTCATTAGAGGCCAGAACCACCTGAACTAACTGTGGGAAATCCTGAGCACGGAGCAGGAGAGGTCTCCACCCTGCAGCCTCCACCACCCTGGGCCCTGCAGCCTCCACCACCCTGGGCCCTGCAGCCACCACCAACCGCCACCCAGGGCCCTGCAGCCACCCTGGGCCCTGCAGCCATCCTGGGCACTCTGCCTGCAGTAAAACAAGCACCTAATTTACTGCCAAGCTCTGCTGCTGGGCTGCTGAGAGGCCTTTTTTAAAGAAGAAGCTGACTTAAGCAAGTTTGGAAGTATGAATCCTGCCTTTGTCCCGTTTATACTAAACGACTGCTCCTGGTCACCACTTTGAACTGTGTGTGTGTGTGTGTGTGTGTGTGTGTGTGTGTGTGTGTGTGTGTGTGTGTGTGTGTGTGTGTCCAGCCCACAAAAGCAGGAAGGGGGAAGTGATTTAACCCTCATCATCTGTGGGGACAAATGGTGCAAAGCACATTCACACTTGAGTGCCCCCCCCCCCCTAACCCTAACCCTAACCCTAACCCCCCCCCCCCCCCCCCCCCCACACACACACACACACACACACACACACACACACACACACCATAGTCTCTCACTGTAGTGAGGTGTTGAGTCAAAACTATAAAACGTCTACTACTGACTACTCTTCTTCACCAAAGAACCATGACTTGAGGCAGTGAGATGGACCCTCAGTTAAGGCAAGAGACGGAGACCCTGAAAGCACCGTAACCAATCTGTTTCATCTCCAAGTGTCAGCAGAGAGTGAGACCAACAGTGCGTACAGGGGAAAGTTGAAATGAAAACAACCCCCCCCCCGCCCCTCCCCTGTTTATAAGACGGAGCTTCCTGGTTTTTAATCACAGCACGCCACAAGAGATGCTCACACATTTAAGCCTTCCTCATACTCATCCGGCCCCGGGCTTTCTAGAGAGAGTATAAATAAATACTGTGCTGTATATGTTTTTATTTCATTCAGCATGGAATTGGGTCAGCCACTAAAATTAACCAAGTGCCCCTCTGCTCTGTGATTCAGTGGTGGCTCACCCCACCCTTTGCAGCAGTGTGGACAGACAGACAGACCGGTTTCACATTCTAACTTCCATTGACTCCAGGCTGCATTGATTGGTAGCTTGGCTGAGTTCCAGGACAGGCAGCCTTCTGGCCCCAGCTCTCCCAGAGAGGGGCTGCCGCAGTGGGGCTAGCCAGAACTCAATGCTGGGCCTGTTCTCTACATGTGGGTCACTCCCCCTCAGCTCACTACATCTGATAACACACCAGGCTCACAACTCTGCTTCTCTCTCTCTCTCTCTCTCTCTCTCTCTCTCTCTCTCTCACACACACACACACACACACACAACTCGTGCTTGTCTCTCTTTCTCTACCGATCTCCCTTTATCTTTCTCCCTTTATCTTTCTCTCTCTCTCTCTCTCTCTCTCTCTATTTCTCTACCTCCATTTCTCTCTATGTAATGTACCAGTCTCACACCTGTCCCTCTACCTCTCTCTCTCTCTCTCTCTCTCTCTCTACCTTGTGTTTTTAGATGTACAACAGGCAGGAGAATGATACAATCATCCCACCCTGAGTGCATCGACACGGATGTTACCATAATGTTAGCTGACAGGTTGGCAACGATACCATTTAGCAAGAAGGCAAAGATCCTGCCATGATAACCGCTGATATGAAATAATAACGTGAGTATAATGACAATATTCTTCCACATAAGAGTAGATCGTCTGCACACCCAGGATGAACTGTGGCCGTCGAGAACGGGCCAAAGCATAACATTCAATGTTCTGGCTGAGGCCGCTCACCATGTGCTGCTGATTGGATGAAAATTGAATATAATTTGATGTAGTCAAATCCACTTAACTCAGGTCCATTCAGTTTGGGAAACGAAACCCATTCAAGCTGTAATATTAACCCCAATCAAGTTATTCAAATACACGAGCTGGCCGACTATTGTGATACATTTTTATAAAAGCATGTCTGTCTGTGTCTGCTCTATTCATAATAGAAGGACAATGTCAATGGGGTGACATCATCCATGCGTTTTCATTTCCCTGGCATTAGTACCAGGAGATTATCCTATGTGAATCACTGTCTACTGCTGCTGAATAATGTAGCATTCCTTTGTTCTGCAGTTGACCTTATTGTAGGAGTGTGTTTGTGTGTGTGTGTGTGCGTACATGTGTGTGTGTGTGTGTGTGTGTGTGTGCGTGCGTGCGTGCGTGTGTGTGTGTGTGTGCGTGCGTGTGTTGACTAGAGTGGTCCTGTTTTGGGTGGGTGGTGTCAATACACCAAAACAACACTGGGGGGAGCCCTGCCAAACCATGACATGCTCAATGAGGCCACATGAGGTAGATGTTCCCCCCAACAACAGACCTAGGGTCAGCTCCCCATCCTCCATTCCTAACCTGAAAACACTAAACTGACCTTAGATCAGTGTCTATGAGCAACTGGTTATGAAGAGAAGAGAAGAGAAAAGGAGTGAAGAGGAGAGAAGAAAAGAAACAAGAAGAGCAGAGGATAGGAGAGAAGAGAAGAAGAGAAAAAAGGAGGATGAGAAGAGACGAGAAAAAAGGAGAGGAGAGGAGAGAAGAGGAGAAGAGAAGAGAAGAGAGGAGAGAAGAGGAGAGGAGAGCAGAGGAGAAGAGAGGAGAGGAGAGGAAAGAAGAGAAGAGAAAAAAAAAAGAGAGTATATCTTCGAAACCAATCAAATGGAATTAGAATGGGACGATTAAGAACCATCCAACCTTACCATCATTCACTCCTTGGCTACAGTTAATGGTTTTTACTGTGTGGTAGGCCCGTTTGGTTCACTACACCGGCTGATTGGCCTAATGCAGTGTTAGTGTTGCATCTGTTTCGTCTCTTGAGTCTGAATGTGTCGGTGGTGACACTGTCCCTGTGTCTCTCCTGTATGGCCAGCCCTCCAGGCTCTCTCTCTCTCTCTCTCTCTCTCTATCGCTCTCTCTCTCTCTGTCTCTCTCTCTCTCTCTCTCTCTCTCTCTCTCTCTCTCTCTCTCTCTCTCTCTCTCTCTCTCTCTCCCTCGCCTTATAAATTACTCAGGAATCTAACAGCTCAGAAAGGTGGCCTTTTTACGGCTCCCTGCACATAAAACTGTAGCTATGCTGCAAAATGAGAAATGAGGTTACAGGGTTACTACTGCTTTCCTCTCAGGTTTATGGCAGTTACAGCATGGCCAACTCTGACATGAATGGCTGTCTTTCTCTCCGGCAATGGTTTGAAGTGTGAGTGTGTGTGTGTGTGTGTGCGTGCGTATGTGTGTGTGTGTGTGTGCGTGTGTGTGTGTGTGTGTGCGTGTGTGTGTGTGAGGTCAGGTTTCGGCCCCTAGACATTGTGTTCCTGTGGTTGTGTTATGTATAGACTATATGTTCTCCTTCACAACCTCAGTATGACAACACACGCTTAATGTGAAGGCCTCAATAACACATACTTATACATGAACCTTTGAGTATAAATACACCCCTCACACATCAAGTCTCTCTTATTTTGGACAACACTCTCTGACTCTTAGGGGCGGTGTCCCGGACACAACAATACATCTTAGTTTGGACACTAACATAATCCCCTGAGCAAGAAACAAAGCTCTCCCCGAGACTCCCACTCTAAGCACTTGACTTATTCATTGCAGATTGTTCCAGCCGCCCAAAAACATGAACACAAACGCCTATACAGACGCCACATCACAAGTCGATGTAAACAAAAACATACACACACACCGTGGCACTTGTAGAACGCAGGTGGGTGGAACTGTAGGCTGGTGTGGTTAGGATGGGGGAGGATGGGGAGGATGGGGAGGATGGGGGGGAGGGGGGGGGAGATACGCTGAGGAAACGGTACGCTGCTATAAGATCAGAATGTGTCTGTCGCTGTGTCTATTCTCGGTTTCCCAGTCAGGCAGGTTACCATGGCGGAGGAAATAATAACAAAAACACAAGAAAAACAAGCCAAAAAAGTGTCACATGAAACGCCATAGTGTATTGCGATTGGTTAGAAAAGGACAGGCCACCGAAAAAAGAAAAGTGGGGGAACTATATCCAGGTGCACGCAGGCGACATCGTTAGGGGCACGGAACACAGATAATACACACAAAGGCAGCTCAATGAGAGCACATTAACTTGCTGCTGCTCTCATCGATGTTGCTGAGGAGCCGATATTGAACATCCTTCTCATCCCTTTAAAGCACTTGTCATCTTCCCTTTGCTCTTACAAGCTAACAATGTCTGTGAGAACAAGATCAATACTCGCAAACCGGGGGTTGGGGAGGGTGTGTGTGTGTGTGTGTGTGTGTGTGTGGGGGGGGGGTTAAAAGGTAGGTGTGAGAGTATGGGCCTGAGCCAAAGCTGTGTGTGTGTGTGTGTGTGTGTGTGTGTGTGTGTGTGTGTGTGTGTGTGTGTGTGTGTGTGTGTTGTCAGGGGTAGAGATGGGCCAGGATGTCAGTGGTTGACTGGCCGCAGTGTGAACACCCCTGCCTGAGGCACCAGGTGGAGTGTGATATGATAGAGCCCCCCGTTGGTACCCTGGCACAGGGGGGGGAGAGGGGTGTGAGGGAGAGGGGGAGAGGTGGTGAGGGTGAGGGAGAGGGGGAGGGGTGGTGAGGTCTCTCTGACAGCAGGCTTCACCCCACCAACCCTCTTTCTCTTTGTCGCTCAACTCACACACACACACACACACACACACACACACACACACACACACACACACACACACACACACACACACACACACACACACAAACACACACACGTGCGCGCACACACTCTCCCTCAACATCGAATGTGGCCATCAACATCCACCGGCCCCTGCATGGCCCTCACACCACACCACCTACCCACTCACCCTCCGCCTGTCTCGTCTCGGGACCGGGAGCGTTTATTCAGACTTGGCCCCCGCGGATCCGCTGGACGAGGCCTGGCCAACAGCCTCCTCAACAGGCTCCTTTGTGTCGGTCTCGTCGGCGGAGACCACAGGATCAGATGCAGCCGGTTGTTTACGTCTCCCTGCTCCTCCTCCGTAGACCGTCTCGGCCCAGTGGCTCAGAGAAGGCTCGTTTACTAAATGGATTATGACATTAGCTTGGCTGGCACGGACCACACTGGAAATAAAACAAAACAGCAGAGAGAGAGAAAAGACGTGACATCTTAAGGAGGAAGCGGAGTTAGCGTTCAGATGTTGTGTTTATTCTGTTTGATTTGGAGAAGGGATAAAGGGAGGGAGGAAGAGGTAGAGAGGGAGGAAAGGAGAGAGAGAGAGAGAGAGAGAGAGGTCAGGACAGAGGGAGGGGGAGAGACAAAGAGGTAGAGAGAGAGGGGGAGGGAGGAGTGGAATAAAAATCAATTAGACCAATGCAATACACTGTGTCCCTGCACTTTTCCAGAGAAAAGAGACATGTTGACATTTTCCATGGTTTTGTATTTTTGTTCAGGCAATGAAGAGGTGTGTGGGCGAAGGGGAAGGGTCCTTTGGGTCCTCATGGGTGAATGTAGAGAGCAGGGCTGACTGTGAGGCATCTGTGAAGAGCTGTATAGAGCTTGTTAGAAGTTCAGAATACAGTGAAATGCCCCCCTGGACACTGAAGGTCTGTTTTGCGTGGTGAAGTTTGGGATTGGGGAAGGGTAAGCTGATCCTCGATCTCTGCCTAAGGCCAATTTGTAGCCTTAGCTTAGAGTTCCAGTCTGTGTTGCTCTAAGCTTAACCAGGCTCTCGCGCGCGCGCACACACACACACACACACACACACACACACACACACACACACACACACACACACACACACACACACACACACACACACACACACACACACACACACACACACACACACACACAGATGCAAGATGATTTTATGATTGTAAGTGAAGAGAGGATCATCTCATGAAGTATGTTGAAGATTACGAGACACGGCATAGAGTTGTGAGTTGCTTGGACATTGCATTGAAAAAAGCTGTTTTTCCTATTTCTCCCATTCCTCCGCTGTTACTGATTATGTCTCAAAACGGTTTGGCACGTCTACTCGAATGGTGACAGACTAAATATAGGCCAATTATCAGAAAGATCCGTTCAGACATTTTCATTAAAACAGATTGTGTGAAAATGTAGCTTTTTTTTTTTTTTAATCAAAAACAAAAAAAAAGACAACTTTGTTGACAACGAGAGGCCCCTAGACAATGTGGTAGTAACATAAAGCAGTGCGTTGAAATGTCTAGTTTGAATGTACAGCGGTTTTCACTGAAGTCCATCTTTTGCAATTTTGCCTTCCCATATTAAATCAATGAATAAAATGCCTAATACATGCTAATACATGGGACAGATACAAATCTAGTGAAAGCAAATCTAGATAGGCTATTCTTCTGAAAACAGACCACCATAAGGGTATTACCTCTCTGAAGATCAGATTAGACAACATGTCCAGGGCTGAGTGTCGCCTAGGTTGTGTGAAGGACAGTAGCCCAACAAAGCTATTGTATTCAAAACTGAGTGCGCTGGAAAACCCTGTCAGTGCATAGGTCAGATTCAGAGTTCTGGTGCATGACAACATTTCCTGTGTTTTTCGGCTTTTGACAGCTCTAAATATCTAACCTAAGACGTAGTTTTTTGTATTGAATAATACAGTATATGATAGACATAATCAGAGTATTGTTAAAGCATAAGTGCTTACAGTTGACTTTGAATGTCTCTCCAACGGTAATATGACGACTGCAACGCACTCTTGGCCGGGCTCCCTGCCTCTGCCATCAGGCCTCTGCCATCAGGCCTCCGCCATCAGGCCTCTGCAGCTCATCCAGAATGCTGCCGCCCGTCTGGTGTCCAATCATCCAAAATTCTCCCATGTCACCCCCCTCCTTCGCACCCTTCACTGGCTCCTGGTAGCAGCTCGCATCAGATTCAAGACCCCGGTGCTCGCTTACCGGGTGGCAAAGGGAACAGCCCCTCCGTACTTGCAAGCAATGGTCAGCCCCCAAACCTCTGCCCAATCACTCCGCTCTTCCACCTCAGCTGGCCGCCTGGCACCGCCGCCTCTACCTGGATGCAGCAACCGCGCTACTCGGTCACAGCTTTTCACTGTCCTGACACCCTGTTGGTGGAACGAGCTTCCCACTGCTGTCATGACTGCAGAGTCACTACCTATCTTCCGCCGTAGATTAAAGACCCATCTCTTCAGGCTACATCTTAACTGTCCCTCCTAAAGACCTCTTCATCCCCACTACCCCCCTGTGCAAGTTTCTCTCCTGTAAATAAATAAAAAAATAAATAAAAAAAGAATCTTCCTTTCTTCTCGCATTGTGACTGCCAATAGCCCCTGGTCCTAGCATAAATTAATGATTCACTTACTTAGTCAAATGTATTTGTTGTAAGTCACTTTGGATAAAGGCGTCTGCTAAATGTCATGAATGTTAATGTAATGTAAAATAATATCATCATGATAATATCATTCTGGATGGTCATAACTTGCCTGATTTTTAAAATGGATTAATAGCTATGCATTATACAAAAGGCAAGGGATACAGAATGTACAAATAGCAAGGCAATGGTATGACTACACAATAGGTTCAGAAAATAAATATATTCACTGAAACAGTGTTTTACACACACACACACACACACACACACACACACACACACACACACACACACACACATAAGGTAAATGGTTTTTGGCACATCCTGTCCTGAGCTGCTCACTGCTTGTTAGGACATAAGTGGGTGGGTGGGTTTGTTAGGATGTGAGTGGGTGGGTGGGTTTGTTAGAACACAAGTGGGTGGGTGGGTTTGTTAGAACACAAGTGGGTGGGTGGGTTTGTTAGAACACAAGTGGGTGGGTGGGTTTGTTAGGATGTGAGTGCGTAGGTGGTTTATGTCTAACCGTAGGTGGTTTATGTGTGTGTGTGTGTGTGTGTGTGTCTGTGTGTGTGTGTCTGTGTGTGTGTGTCTGTGTGTGTGTTTATGTCTAAACCACCGCAATGAGGAGGGTAAAGAAACAGAGACCAGCTTACTAGCACACAGGAGCAGTTTGGAAAACTAGGATTCCAATTATAGATGACAACGATGGAAAACATGGAACAAACCTCTCGGATTCTTTTCTCTCTCTCTCTCTCTCTCTCTCTCTCTCTCTCTCTCTCTCTCATGTTGGAGAGTCAGATCATGTAGCAGTAGATGTTTGGAGACTAGGATTCCAATTATAGATGACAGCAATGGAAAACAAACTCAGATTGTCTCTCACCCTCCCTCCCTCTCACCCTCCCTCCCTGTCTACTACTACCACTGTTACGTCACCATTTCACTATCAGTAATCACTATGGTAACCTAACTGCAAAGGCAAAGTGACTTCAGATGAGGTGTTGTCTGAAACACTACAGTCCAGTATCTACATTGTACATTTGAGTCATTTAGCAGATGCTCTTATCCAGAGTGACTTACAATAAGTACATTTGTCTAAAAGTAAGTGAATCACAGCTATCGCAAATAACACTTCCCATAACAATAAGTTCCACACGCAGTCACAGTGCTAAAGAAAGGGAAAGTGTTTCGTTTTTTTTTCTTTATTTCTCATTTGCTCAGGTGGAGAGGTCTGAGGAGGGGGGGGGGGGGAGACCAGGTGTAATCTAAAGAGATGGGTCTTTAATCTACGGTGGAAGATAGGCAGTGACTCTGCGGTCCTGACAGTGGTGGGAAGCTCATTCCACCACTGGGGCTGACAGGCTGCAACTGTCATTTCATTAAACAGTCCCTTGCATGAGATCCATACAATCTAGACTGCAGCTGCCATAGAAGGTTTCTGTCATCCCTGATGGTCCACTATCCCATTCAAGGACTGGTCATTTGAAACACAAACTAGCTGCAGCATCAACATGATTTGTATTCCATTCAGTATTCACAGGCAGAGAGCCAATGAATATGAGATGTTGTGAAGGCACATATTAGATGCAATTATTCAAATTGCAGTTCGTTAAGCACTTGAAAAGAAACCCAGCTTTCAGAGCAAACGAGTAGAAAGCTCAATGGTACTCGGAATAATTCTAAACTCTTTAAAATGTACAGCTCGTTCCCACTTGGCACGCAACAGGAACAAAATGGTTACTTATGCAATGGCCGCTTCAATAACACATTCTTTCCACTTGACAAAGAAGGGCAGAATTCGCATAATGTAGGTGGGTGGCTGGACAGATAGGAGAGAAATTAAGCCAGTTAATGAATCTGTAGAAACAAAATGGAAGTGAAAATCAAAATAAGACGGTCAGAGCTAAGGAAGCGCAGGACACAGATAGATAGAATACTCTGGCGGGGGGGACAGAAGGTTCACAAAAAAGGGAGGTGGGCTAGGGGCTGGGCTTGGGGCTAGTGGAGGTGGAGTGGGTTGTGTGGAGGCTACTGAGAACAGCCGAAAACTTTCAAAATGTCTTTGAGGGCCTTTTCTTGTTCGCAGGTTTGGCAGAGAAACTCCCCCGTACTGGTGATGGCCTCGAGGGCTTGTGTGTGTTGTCCAAGAAGGACGCCTTGGTAGATAAGGGCTTGGTGGAAGGACTCTGTGTCCACTGGACGTTCGTCGTCATGGCCAGATCGTACTGTTATGGTCAGAGCTAAGGAACCCAAGCGCAGGACACAGAGACAGGACACAGACAGGACACAGAGACAGGACACAAATATAAAAGAATCGGGTTTTAATGAGGGAATAGGGGGGAACGGAGTAGCAGGGTGGAATGGCAAGCAGGGTAGGGTAGCAGGCAGGCAAGGCAGGCAGGACAGGTAGACAGGGCAGACAGTGCAAGTAGACAGGCAGGTAGGGCAGGTAGGCCAGGCAGGACAGGCAGGACAAGTAGATAGGCCGACAGGGCAGCTAGACAGGGCAGGCCTGCAGGCAGGTAGGCAGAAACCAGGAAGTGGTCCTGTAGCACAGAGAGAACACGGTGAGACAAATACTTGGACACAGAGAATCTACAGGAAACCAAGCGCTGCTTAGCGGCCGAGAGCGAGACTGACTTGTAACGACCAACAACGATCTGGCGATGAGTGGATGGGAGGCCGGGGTTTAAATACTCTGAGTAAATGAGGTGATGAACCACAGGTGTGAAGACCGACGCAGTTGGAGAAGATGACGAGACTGATTGCTGGAGCCTGGGGCCACGCCCACACACACACACACACACAGACAGACAGACAGGAGAGAGAGATATACTGGCACAGGCGAGATGGAAGTGGAGGGCGTGACAAAGACAAGCTAAAAAGGACCGGGAGGGTAGGACTGAAATGAAGCATGAGTAAGATGGAAAATATTTCCCTTTATTTAGGACCACGTAATTGACTATGGTCAGGGGAGCTCATTTATTCGACTCTAGAAGGCATTCGTCTTGGCTCAAAGGCGATCTCAGTCACACAATCACTCCTGCGAGTTGCACCGCATGCACTGCAAACAACTTGATTACAGATTAGTACGAAACTAGAAGGTGCTCAGAATGACACCCGGGTCGGATAAGATGAGCCTGCAGGCCTTTAGATGTGAAATCAAATGGAACGGATGGCTTTAGAATCTAATTTGCAGAGGAAAAGCAGTAAACTGTGGCCATAAGGGAAGAGTGAATCTGCAGATTGAAGCATTGGCCCTGGTTACAGACCACCGCTGGCCCCTAACAGTAATTACACAGCTAGCCAGGGATTCAGACACGAAGAGACCCGACACTCCCACTTCTGCGCTGTGGACGGAAAGCACTGTACATACACACCAACCTTACAGTCAGCTAGGACTTAGACTCTGTCATATCATCCTATATCAGGCAATGAGCTTTTCACCCAGTCAGACAAGCAATCTCTCTGTCATGGGAGTATCAGAAATCTGCTCCAGTCAGCAAGGGAGAGAACGAGAGGAGTGGGGGGTGGGGGGGTGGGGAGGGGGGGCAGGGAGCGGGGATATCTGACTCCTCTTTGTGTGTTCTTATCTTGGGTGTGTCATGATTTACAACGTCTGTGTGCAGTGCCACAGGTCAGTCTGACATCATCACTCTCAGTCTGACATCACGGCTGACCCCCTGAAGTATTAGTACACCTCTTGAAGAGTGAAATTGTGGAGTCAGCTGAATCAACACACACACACACACACACACACACACACTGGATATGGACCTTGTCAAACAGCATACAGTAAAGTCTATTTGTTTTGGTTCTGTACCCAGTTCTGTAAAGGAACTGCAGGGGAGGTTGGTGGAGGTAGAAATCGGAGGACAGGCCTACTTTACTGCATACCACTGGGTACAGAACCAAAACAAATGGACTTTATGCAGGCAGCTTCCAACAAATCAGAGACATTATTTACAAGTGGATGGAAATAACCCATGTGAACATAGCAGCTCCGTTCCCTGGTGGTGTGACTCCCTCGACGGGCTGCGCTTTACAAGGTGAGAGACTGCAGGAGAAACAACGGGCTGCCCTGTCCTCAGCGCTGCCGCAACCAGAAATGGTTATGGCTTTCTGTGGGTATCCACAGAGTGTGTGTGTGTGTGTGTGTGCGTGTGTTTAATGTCTCTGATGCAGGTCTACACAGTGCTTTTCTAACCCAGCGGCACTGTTAAAAACCACCGCAATGCCATAATCAGCACACACACACACGCACACACACACGCACACACACACACACACCTCCCGCCCTCCCTCCCTCAGATCATCAAAGATGGAAATGACTCTGGCAGCACACAGACCTCTCTGCATGTTCTACTGTGGTAATGTTTCTGTCAGTGTGGTTCTCTCTCAAGACTTAGAGATTGTACAGACGCACAGAGGGAAGAACCCTGGACCACTGGTTTAATCATCCAGGAAACATCTGCTTAAAGAAAAGGGAAATTAGAAATGAATAAAGACTGAGCAGTGGCTGTTTTTTCTTTTGTTCAGGGGGCAAATTAACAGAATCCGTAATTATCACACACAGTGACTCCACTAAAGCTTTTTTTTATTTTTTTATAAACCATTGTAAAGTTCCAGATGAGGATTTTTTTTTTTTCCATCAGCAGAAAAGTCTGAAGCCGCAACATCACCAAAAAACATTACCAAGAATAAGTTGACAAAGTAAGGCTGTTGTAAGTCAGTTGAGGTGGACAAAGCAGTGTTTATTAGAGTTTAAAAGTGTGAAACATGATACAGATCAGCATTCAGACTGTCGAAGTGCCCCAGCACTCCCAATGTTCTTCTCCTGACCCGTACTCCAGACCCTACAAGAGCTGCTCATGTACTGGTGTCCTGGGGCCTTGCCGACAACAACCACCTCTAAATGGCTCTGGGACGGCTGCCAGGACAGGGAAGGATATTGCCAGAGAAAACAAGCCACACAGAGAAGGAAGTGAAGCTCATTTCTATGACAAATCATGTCTGTCTGTAATCTGAATTCACAGCTTGGAGGGACACAGGGTTGACTGGGCCTATGAATGTCACACAGCTTGCCGCGCACACTCCCACACACACTCCCACACACACACATATGTGAATATGACTGATGATGTCACTCGATCGTAAACTCCTGGCGTTTTTTCTTGTGTAAGACTGCTGGCACGCCCTGTCGCTTTCATGGCCTGTTAACACAGTCGAAGCTAAGATAAATAACTAGAACTGAGCTGTTCTCAGTGAGCCGCCATAGAACCAACACCCATCTCTTCAGGCTACATCGTGACTGTCCCTCCTAAAGGCCTCTTCACCCCCACTACCCCCCTGTACAGTTTCTCTACTACACTATCCCCCCCCCCCCCTTCTCTCTCCCCCTCTCTCTACCTATAAAAAAAAAAGAAAAAAAAAAGTATTCCTTCCTTCTTCTAGCATAATGACTGCCAATAGCCCCTGGTCCTAGCATAGCATTAGTTTTTCTGACGATGACTTGACGTATAGATGATTCACTCACTTTAGACAAATGTACTTGTTGTAAGTCTCTTTGGATGAAGGCGTCTGGCTAAAGGTCTAAAATGGTAAAATGTAAATGCTTTGTTGTGACTGTGCCGGGTTGTTGAAGCTCACGGAGGTGGTTGGAACAGCGCCGGTTCGTGTCAGCTCTCGCTGAAAGCGTTCAGGGCAGCTCCCACTCAGCCGCCCCTGACCGCCGGGTCGGAGGGCCCTCAGCCTCCCTCTCATCAGGCCAGACAACATCAGGAACTTCACTGTCTTGTTTATTCAATTAGTCAGGCGTTTGAAGCGAGGGGCGAAGCCGGTCAAACACATCCAGACACCACGCTCTTTCTCCCTCGTCACACTGGCTGCTGCCTGTGCTATGAGGGAGAGAGAGAGAGTGTGTGTGTGTGTGTGTGTGTGGGGGTGGGGTGTGTGTGTGTGTGTGTGGGTGTGTGGGTGTATCTGTCTGTCTGAATATAGTACAAGTGTGCTAGAATAGAGTTGATTTATTAGAAAGTAAATAGTGTGCTTTTTGGTCCCTGAACCAGAAAGCATTACAATGAGCCCGTCCTCCGATTTCTACCTCCAACAGCCTCTCCTAGTCTCCTCACTAATAATGATAATGCCACAACTAATTTCACACACCATTACTCTGCCGCCCTGCACTGATCAGCTTACAGTACCGCCTGTTTTAGCTCCTCATTACTGGTCAAACCTGCATCCTGGAGGAGAACATCTGCTGAACAATAAATACAGGAGAATGAACATGTCTGTTGTTGACAGTGCGCTGATGTCGGAAGAATGAACCGGTCTGTGGTGTGGGAGGAGAGGGACTACTCAGACGAATCCCAAATATTGTTCCTCATTCATCGTCCAGAGGAGTCTCATGTGTGTGAGGGGAAAATGATTCTCTGGGAGGCGAGGGTGCAGAAACATTGTATCAGTGAGGGGAGTGTTTGACTGGGATATGATCCATGTTCTGTCAGGCACTGGGAGGAACGCCATGGCTCGGGGTCCTTACAGCGCGTGGGCGTTTTGGCCCAGCCAGGGGTT
>NW_028152595.1:12500-15000 GCF_951799395.1 Argentina silus | reverse complement strand
AGTAGCCCTGTGTTGCTGACAGATTGGAATGTCTCCCTGATAAGCCATGTGTTACCCAAACATGCCTTTGACGGCCAGTGTGTCTGTGTGTGTATCAGTGGAGGCTGGTGGAGGTAGAAATCGGAGGATGGTGGCCAGACAAGTGTGTCTGTGTGTGTATCAGTGGAGGCTGGTGGAGGTAGAAATCGGAGGATGATTTCTAGCTCCACCAGCCTCCCCTGGTATGTGTGCATGTGTGACTGCGTGTTTTGCTTGTCATCCTGTATGTGTGTTTGTTAATGTGTATCCATGCATGCGTGTGATAATATCTATTCGTATGAATTCTTCCCTTGACATTTCCATGAATAGGACAAATGAAACCCAATCTATTGTATATATTCTTGCTCGTCACGGTATCATTATTGGGTCAACTACTGCGTCTGATGTGTCCTACCCAATCTCCACATGATTACGTTCTGGGGGATTGTTTCTGCAGACGTGGAAATACGATCTGGGGGAACCGTAATACCAGCGTTTGACCGCCTGCTTTGACAGTTAACTTAAGATATGTCGCGTAACAGTTGTGGGAATTCTGACTCGCGTTTGGAATTACAACTTGCTGTATCATAGCTTTACTACATCCAGAGATGACTATATAAGGCATTGTAGTCGCTTGTGTGTGTGTGTGTGTGTGCGTGCGTGCGTGCGTGCGTGCGTGCGTGCGTGCGTGCGTGCGTGCGTGCGTGCGTGCGTGCGTGCGTGTGTGTGAGTGTGCGTGCGTGCGTGCGTGCGTGCGTGCGTGTGTGTGTGTGCGTGTATGTGTGCCACTCTAAGCCAGGGTTGCCAGATAGGCTGCTTTCTTCCTTCTGTTGCTCAGTGGCGCTGCCTGTGCCATGGCACGTGCCTCGCTTTCATTTCACCCCATCCAACCCTAAACCCAAAAGAAAGGGAGAGTGAATAATCGGGAGGAAGGGGTGGAGGGAGAGGGGTAAAAATAAACACCAACCCTCATCCCCGCTCCTAAAAAAAATGGCAAAAAAAAAAAACTTAGATCCATTCGGAAGGTGCCAGTACCACTCAAGCGTATGCTTATGCAAATTCCGGGCTTCCGTGTCAATGGTTGCCGTGTTAACAGGGAAGTGGGAGGGGGGGGGGGGGGGGGGTTCTAGAATGTCGGCCCTCTCTTCGCAGTGACATCATTTGTTAAAGTCATCGGAACAAAAGCCAGGGGAGAGGGAGGCACATGATTGGTGAAATATGCTTCTGTGGGGGCTCTGCGGTGGAATAATGATTGTGGCATTACCTCTGCCTCCCCCTTGCCTGCGTGTGTGCCAGGGGCTGTGTGGCCATTTCATGCCAGCACTCGCTGAATGTACAGTATGTTTATTCATGAGGGCTCGGGGAGAGTGGTGAGGAGGAGGAGGAGGATGAGGAGGAGGAAGAGGACGAGGAGAAGGAGGAAGAGGAGGAGGAGGAGGAAGAGGAGGAGGAGGACGAGGAGGAGGTGGAGGAGGGGGAGGAGGGGGAGGAGGAGGAGGAGGGGGAGGAGGAGGAGGAGGCAGACACTGATATCACTCTCTACCATGGGCTGGCTGCCACAGAGAGGCGATCTGGAACAGGTAGAGAAGGATTCACACAGCACACAGAGACGACAAAACCTTTATTATCAGGTGTATCATTCAGGTGCACCATGTCTCAGGTGTGTCGTGTGTCTTCTTTGTCTTTCATTGGGATGCACAACAGGTCCATGTCCACGTCCAAAACATACCCGCCATCCATTATCCATTGTTCCACGACCCAAACCGGTCATATCTGCATGTTCTGCTGTGTTCATGTATGCAGCTCCATGGTGGCCAGAAATGTAGCGTTTGAAACTTCGTTTCCTCACCGTTCTGTCCTTCACAAGAGGGCTCTGAATACCAACAGAACTAACGGCAGGGTAGTTGAATATGCCGCATGTTGGACATGCACAGGACTTGAGAGGCCAGCCTTTCTTTGACGGTGGAACACACACACTGCGGTATGTCCTTCCTGATTCAGCCCGTATAATAGAACCTCTCTCAGGCTGTAAAGCCAATGTATAGGTTGAAGGCTCTGACTGAATGGTTCATTTCCCTGGTGCATTGAAAGGCTAACTGCGATGTGCTGTCTGTGATGTACTGTAAAGGACATTCATGTCAAAATACCTTCTTTCACACATTTTCATTTTGTACATTCACGGTGCATTCCTGAAGAGCCGTGGAATGTAAATATTCACAGTGAAAGTGTCTCTCGCGTGGTGTGTCAGTTCCCCCGGTGCGTCAGTTGGTATGTTCTGTGTTCCATTACAACATGCAATAAGGGAGAACTCAAGGGGGTGTAGGGGGGGTGTACGGTCATGTATGTCATGCTATGAATGTAAATACAAAGCAAATACTTTTCTGCCTGACTGGTAGACAGTGATTCAACACATATTAAATAGGATGTTAAACTGGGGAGGGGAAGGGTGTCATTGTGTTAGTGTTTCTCTAAATATTATTGT
>NW_028152596.1:0-5000 GCF_951799395.1 Argentina silus | reverse complement strand
GTGAGGACAGAGTCCCTGTGTGTCTGTCAGAGAGAGAGAGAGAGAGAGAGAGAGAGTGTGTGTGTGTGTGTGTGTCTGTGAGAGAGAGAGAGTGTGTGTGTGTGTGTGTGTGAGAGAGAGTGTGTGTGTGTGTGTGTGTGAGAGAGAGTGTGTGTGTGTGTGTGTGTGTGTGTGTCTTCCTCTGTCACTTCCTCCTGCTCAGTGTTGTTCTCAGCTGGAACAATGGAACTACAACTCCAGGCCTGCTCACAGCTTCCTCTCCCCCTCCCTCCCTCTCTACCTCCCCCCCTCCCTCCCCCCTCGACCTCCCTCCCTGCCCCCTACCTCCCCCTCCCCCCTCCCTACCTCTCCCCCTCCCTTTCTCCATCCCTCCACCCCCTCTCCCTCCCAACCTAGCTAGCAGTAGGCCTGGGCTGCTGTGTGTGTATGTATGTGTGTGTGTGGGGGGACTCTATAACCCCATAGAACCTCTATATAACCTCATAGGGCCTCTATATAACCTCATAGGACCTCTATAACCTCATAGGACCTCTATAACCTCATAAGGCCTCTATATAACCTCATAGGGCCTCTATATAACCCCATAGAACCTCCATAGAACCTCATAGAACCTCTATATAACCTCATAGGGCCTCTATAGAACCTCTATATAACCTCATAAGGCCTCTATAACCTCATAGGGCCTCTATAACCTCATAAGGCCTCTATATAACCTCATAAGGCCTCTATATAACCTCATAGGGCCTCTATATAACCTCATAGGGCCTCTATAACCTCATAAGGCCTCTATATAACCTCATAAGGCCTCTATAACCTCATAAGGCCTCTATATAACCTCATAGGGCCTCTATAACCTCATAAGGCCTCTATATAACCTCATAAGGCCTCTATATAACCTCATAGGGCCTCTATAACCTCATAGGGCCTCTATATAACCTCATAGGGCCTCTATAACCTCATAGGGCCTCTATATAACCTCATAGGGCCTCTATATAACCTCTATATAACCTCATAAGGCCTCTATATAACCTCATAGGGCCTCTATAACCTCATAGGACCTCTATAACCTCATAGGGCCTCTATATAACCTCATAGGGGCCTCTATAACCTCATAAGGCCTCTATATAACCTCATAGGGCCTCTATAACCTCATAAGGCCTCTATATAACCTCATAGGGCCTCTATAACCTCATAGGGCCTTTATAACCTCATAAGGCCTCTATATAACCTCATAAGGCCTCTATATAACCTCATAAGGCCTCTATATAACCTCATAGGGCCTCTATATAACCTCATAGGGCCTCTATAACCTCATAAGGCCTCTATATAACCTCATAAGGCCTCTATAACCTCATAAGGCCTCTATATAACCTCATAGGGCCTCTATAACCTCATAAGGCCTCTATATAACCTCATAAGGCCTCTATATAACCTCATAGGGCCTCTATAACCTCATAGGGCCTCTATATAACCTCATAGGGCCTCTATAACCTCATAGGGCCTCTATATAACCTCATAGGGCCTCTATATAACCTCTATATAACCTCATAAGGCCTCTATATAACCTCATAGGGCCTCTATAACCTCATAGGACCTCTATAACCTCATAGGGCCTCTATATAACCTCATAGGGCCTCTATAACCTCATAAGGCCTCTATATAACCTCATAGGGCCTCTATAACCTCATAAGGCCTCTATATAACCTCATAGGGCCTCTATAACCTCATAGGGCCTTTATAACCTCATAAGGCCTCTATATAACCTCATAAGGCCTCTATATAACCTCATAGGGCCTCTATATAACCTCATAAGGCCTCTGTAACCTGGAATTATTTATAACATTTACGTCAGAAGTCAATGGCAGTAAATGGGAAACAGATTTTTAGATTTTAACAACGACCTTTGTCTTTGCATATCAACTTCCATAAGAGATGACATTGTAGCAGACTGATGCAAGTGAATGATTGGGGGGTTTTGGTCCCATTGAGAGACCATGTGACTGTAGCTCCCTGGCTGGAATGGGTGTTGGGATAAAAGTAGAAGTAGAAGATGACGTGTGTCCTCAGGGTGGAGGACTAGGCAGGTGTCCTCAGGGTGGAGGACTAGGCAGGTGTCCTCAGGGTGGAGGACTAGGCAGGTGTCCTCAGGGTGGAGGACTAG
Organism: Argentina silus; assembly: GCF_951799395.1. Taxonomy (NCBI): domain Eukaryota; kingdom Metazoa; phylum Chordata; class Actinopteri; order Argentiniformes; family Argentinidae; genus Argentina; species Argentina silus. The sequence goes on along the minus strand of NW_028152596.1, from coordinate 2,839 downwards.
GCAGGTGTCCTCAGGGTGGAGGACTAGGCAGGTGTCCTCAGGGTGGAGGACTAGGCAGGTGTCCTCAGGGTGGAGGACTAGGCAGGTGTCCTCAGGGTGGAGGACTAGGCAGGTGTCCTCAGGGTGGAGGACTAGGCAGGTGTCCTCAGGGTGGAGGACTAGGCAGGTGTCCTCAGGGTGGAGGACTAGGCAGGTGTCCTCAGGGTGGAGGACTAGGCAGGTGTCCTCAGGGTGGAGGACTAGGCAGGTGTCCTCAGGGTGGAGGACTAGGCAGGTGTCCTCAGGGTGGAGGACTAGGCAGGTGTCCTCAGGGTGGAGGACTAGGCAGGTGTCCTCAGGGTGGAGGACTAGGCAGGTGTCCTCAGGGTGGAGGACTAGGCAGGTGTCCTCAGGGTGGAGGACTAGGCAGGTGTCCTCAGGGTGGAGGACTAGGCAGGTGTCCTCAGGGTGGAGGACTAGGCAGGTGTCCTCAGGGTGGAGGACTAGGCAGGTGTCCTCAGGGTGGAGGACTAGGCAGGTGTCCTCAGGGTGGAGGACTAGGCAGGTGTCCTCAGGGTGGAGGACTAGGCAGGTGTGTCCTCAGGGTGGAGGACTAGGCAGGTGTCCTCAGGGTGGAGGACTAGGCAGGTGTCGTATGCTTCCACTGATGTAGACATTTTCTACAGTAGTTTTCCAACTTCTAAAATAAATGGACACTCTTCAAACCTTAAAAACTCAAACTATACACCAATCCACTGTTGTAAAAATGAGACACATATTCATTATGGAATTTCAAAAGTAGACCCGAGGTTAATGGAGATTCTTTCATAATGGCTGTATATTGTAAAAGGTGTGTTCAGTAGTTGTACTAGGTCGGTCCTATGAGGCCTCTATGGAACTCTTCACCTTGAATTTTGTAAGTGGCATAAATCCATGAAAATGTAGATAATTATTGTAAGACTGCAGTCAATGGGGGGGCGGGGGGGTTAATAATGGGGGGGCGGGGGGGGTTAATAATGGGGGGGGGCGGGGGGGGTTAATAATGGGGGGGGCGGGGGGGTTAATAATGGGGGGGGCGGGGGGGGTTAATAATGGGGGGGCGGGGGGGTTAATAATGGGGGGGCGGGGGGGGTTAATAATGTAGCCTCACTCTGAAGCAGAGCTGGACCCATTGTTCAACCTTCCTGTTTTATACCTGTGTGTCTGTGTGTGTCTGTATGTCTGTGTGTGTGTGTGTGTATGTCTGTGTGTGTGTGTGTGTGTGTGTGTGTGTGTGAAAGAGTGTTTCCTGTAAAAACAGCAGAAGGAAACAAACTCAGAGAAACTAAACTTATTTTTTACGACTCTTTTCTGTAACCCCGGCAACCCCCCCACACACATCCCCCCACACACACATCCCCCCCCCCTCACTCACACACACACACACACACACACACACACACACACACACACGAGTGGGAAACCAACAAATAACATGTTTATTAAATAACAAATATTAACTGACTTAAATAGAACAATAAATATTAACATAATAACAAAGTAACTGACCCTGAAATACTGACTGACCTTGAACTACTGACCTACTGACCCTGACCTACTGACTGACCTTGAACTACTGACCCTGACTGACCCTGAACCACTGACCCGACTCCTACTGACTGACCTTGAACTACTGACCCTGAACCACTGACCCACATTGAACTACTGACCCTGACCTACTGACCTGACCTTGAACTACTGACTGACCTTGAACTACTGACCCTGACTGACCCTGAACCACTGACCCACATTGAACTACTGACCCTGACCTACTGACTGACCTTGACCTACTGACCCTGAACCACTGCCCAGAACTACTGACCCTGAACCACTGACCCTGAACCACTGACCGACCTTGAACTACTGACCTACTTTGAACTACTGACTGACCTTGAACTACTGGCCCTGAACCACTGGCCCTGAACCACTGACCCTAACCCTAACCACTAACCCTAACCCTAATCTGACTGACTGAACATAGACACAGAACTTCCTCCTCATCCTCAAACAGCAGAGAGGTCTTCCTCCTCATCCTCAAACAGCAGAGAGGTCTTTCCTCCTCATCCTCAAACAGCAGAGAGGTCTTCCTCCTCATCCTCAAACAGCAGAGAGGTCTTCCTCCTCATCCTCAAACAGCAGAGAGAGGTCTTCCTCCTCAGTCATGTCCTCCACCAGTCTTCTTCATCATCTCTTCTCTGCAGCGCCCAGAATCTCCATGTCCTCCCCCCAGAAGAACTCCTCCTCTCCCCCCTCCTCTCCTCCCCTCCCCCCCTTTCCCCCCTCTCCTCTCTCTTGTTGTCGTTCTGTGATCTGAGGGACAGTCTGGTCCTGAGTGGGGGGTTGGCAGCTGGGGGGTCAGAGGTGAGAGGTCAGAGTTCAATACAGCCAGGCACCCACACCACCCTGACCCTAACTCACCCCTGCCCCTCCCCTAACCATGCCCTATCCCTGACCCTAACCCTGACCCTAACCTTGACCTAACCCTGACCCTAACCTTGACCTAACCCTGACCTAACCCTAACCTTGGCCTAACCCTGACCCTAACCTTTGACCCTCCCCTAACCCTAACCTTGACCTAACCCTGACCCTAACCTTGACCTAACCCTGACCCCTAACCTTGACCTAGACCTAACCCTGACCCTAACCTTGACCCTCCCTAACCCTGACCCTAACCTTGACCTCACCCTGACCCTAACCTTGACCCTCCCCTAACCTTGACTAACCCTGACCCTAACCTTGACCCTCCCCTAACCCTGACCCTCCCCTGACCCTCCCCTAACCCTCCCCTGACCCTCCCCTAACCCTCACCCTGACCTAACCC